>NC_054491.1:26562665-26600165 GCF_017639515.1 Carcharodon carcharias
CCTGACGCGCGCGCACACACAGTCACCACCACCCGACACACGCACACACCCGCAGTCACCAGCACCTGACACATGCGCACACACACACACACCCACACCTGACACACGCGCACACAGTCACCACCACCTGACACATGCTCACGCACAGTTACCACCACCCGACACACGCACACGTGCACACACGCACCCAGTCACCACAACCCGACACGCACACATGCACACTCAGTCACCAACACCCGACACACACACACAGTCACCACCACCCCTCACACACACACACGCACACATACGCGCACACACAGTCACCACCACCTGACACGCACACACAGACACAGTCACCACCACCCGATACACAAACACACAGTCACCCCCAACTGGCACACACACAGTCATCCCCACCTGATATACACACACAGTCACCCCACCCGACACACACACACGCACACACATACATAGTCATCCCCACCCGATATACACACACACACTCACCCCCACCCAACAAACACGAGCACACACAGTCACCCGCAGCCGACACACACACAGTCTGCCCCACCCCACAGATACACACGGTCACCCGTACCTGACACACTCAGACAAACACACCCACACACACAGTCACCCCCACACACAGTGTCACCACCACCCGACACACATACACACACAAACACACATACTGTCGCCACCGGCCAACACACACACACACACACACACACACAGAGTCACCCCGACACACACAGACACATACACCCACAATCACCCCCGCCTGACACACACGCTCAGTCACCACCACCCAACACACGCACACACACTCACATGCACCCAGTCACCACAACCTGACATGCGCACGGACACACACACACTCACCACCACACGACACACACGTGCACACACACACACAGTCGCCACCACCCGACACGCGTGCGCACACACAGTCACCACCACCGACACACGTGTACGCACACATGCACAGTCACCACCACCAGATACAGAGACGCACACACAATCACCACCACACGACACACATGCACGCACACAGTCATCACCACCCGACACAGACACGCGCACACACACAGTCACCACCACCCGACACACACAGTCACCACCATCCGACACAGACGCACACACTCACCCAGTCACCACAGCCCGACACGCGCGCGCACATGCACACAACACACACACAGTCATCACCACCCGACACATGCGCGTGCACAGTCACCAACACCCGACACACGCACACACACAGTCACCACTACACGACACACGTGCACGCACACACACAGTCACCACCACACGACACACGTGCACACATACTCAGTCACCACCACACGACACACATGCACGCACACACGCACAGTCACCATCACCCGACACAGACACGCGCGCACACACACAGTCACCACCACCCGACACACACACACAGTCACCACCACCCGACACAAGCGCACACACACCCCAGTCACCACAACCCGACACGCGCACGCGTGCACACAGTCACCACCACCTGACACATGCGCGCATACACAGTCACCAACACCCGACACAGACACACACACTCACACATACACACAAACACATACACACAGTCACCACCACCCAACACACACACAGTCACCACCACCCGACACACGCGCGCACACACACACAGTCACCACCACCCGACACGCGCGCGCACACACACACACAGTCACCACCACCCGACACACACACATTCATCACCACCCCTCTCACACACACGCACGCACACACACACGCAGGCACCACCACCCGATACAGACATGCACGCGCGCACACACACACGCAGGCACCACCACCCGATACAGACATGCACGCGCACACACAGTTACTACTACCCGACACACACGCAGTCACCACAACCCGACACGCGCACGCACATGCACACACACAGTCACCACCACCTGACACATGCGCGCACACGCAGCCACCCACACCCGACACACACACACACACACACACACACACACACACACACACACACACACACACACACACAGTCACCACCACCTGACACAGACACACACACTCACACATACACACTCACAGTCACCACCACCCAAGACACACACAGTCACCACCACCCAAGACACACACAATCACCACCACCCAAGACACACACACAGTCACCACCACACGACACACGCGCGCACACACAGTCACCACCACCCGACATGCACACGCACACACACGCACCCAGTCACCACAACCCAACACATGCATGCGCGCGCACACACACACACACACACACACACACACACACACAGTCACCACCACACGATACATGTGGACACACACATGCACAGTCACCACCACCTGATACAGACACGCACAGACACACAGTCACCACCACACGACACACATGCACACACACTCACCACCATCCGACACAGGCGCACACACTCACCCAGTCACCACAACCCGACACGCGCACACACACACACAGTCACCACCACCCGGCACATGCGCATGCACACAGTCACCAACACCCGACACACGCACACACACAGTCACCACTACACGACACACGTGCACACATACAGTCACCACCACCCGACACACACCCTTTCACAGACACACACACACAAACACACAGTCTCCCCCACCCGACACACACGCATGCGCACAGACTCACAAGAAACTTAAGAGTATATCAGTCAAGATTAGATATTACAAAGGTAACAAAAAGATATTACTGAAGGCTCTCCATCTGAATGCTCGTAGTATTTGAAACAAAGCGAATGAATTGATGGCCCACATTGAAGTAGATAAATGTGATCTGATAGTAATTACGGAGATGTGGCTGCAGAACGGCAAAGATTGGGTCCTTAATATTAAAGGGTACGTGATATTCAAGAATAGGAAGCTGGGTAAAGGTGGAGGGGTAGCACTGTTAATCAAAGAGGGCATTGATGCAATAGCTAGAGATGAGCTTGGTTCGGGAGATCAGGATGTAGAATCAGTTTGGGTGGAGATGAGAAATAATAGGAGAAATAAGTCATCAGTGGGAGTGGTCTACAGGCTCCCTAACAATAGCCACAGTGTAGGGCAAAGTATTCAAGAGAAAATATTGTGATTAAGGGACAGCAATAATCATGGGTAATTTTAATCTACACACAAACTGGAAAAATCAGATTGGCAGTAGTTGTCTGAATGAAGTGTTCTTAAAATGCTTTTGAGATAGTTTCTTAGAGCAGCATGTTCTGGAACTAACCAGAGAGCAGATTATATTAGACTTGGTATTGTGTAATGTGACAGGATTAATTAATGATCTCAGAGTAAAGGCATCCCTAGGTAGCAGCGACCACAATATGATTGAATTTTTGCATCCAGTTTGAAAGGGAGAAGAGTGGGTCTAAGACTAGTATCTTAAACTTAAATGAGGGCAACCCTGTGGGGATGAAAGCTGAGCTAGCTGAAGTGAACTGGGAAACTAGGCTAGAGGATAGATCAATAGAGAAGCAGTGGCAGACATTTAAGGGGATATTTCAGAGTATTCAGGATAAGTACATTCCTACTATAAAGAAAAATTCTAAGGGGAGGACCCTCTATCTGTGGTTAACTAAAGATGTTAAGGAAAGCATACAACTCCGCAAAGATGGGTGGCAGGACAGATGATTGGTCAGAATATAAAGAATGGCAGAGAATGACTAAAAGGTTAATCAGAAGAAAGAAATTAGAGTTTGAGAGGAAGCTAACTAGAAATGTAAAAATTAATAGCAAGAGTTTCTACAGGTATTTAAAAAGGAAAGGAGTAAGTAAATTGAGTGTTGGTCCTCTAGAGAGTAACAGTGGGGAGTTAATAATAGATAATAAGGAAATGGCAGAAGAAATGAACAAATATTTTGCTTCATTATAGAGGATACAAAAACATTCCAGTAATAGCTGCAAATCAGGAGGTGAATGGGAGAAAGGAACTTGGTGAAATTGAAATCACTAGAGAAATGGTACTGAGCAAATTGATGGAGCTGTGGGCTGGCAAGTCTCCGGGTCCCAATGGACTACATTCTAGGGTCTTGAGGTGGCTAATGAGGTAGTCGATGTGCTGGTGTTAATTATCCAAAATTTGCTAGATTCTGGAAAGATTCCATCAGACTGGAAAGTAGCAAATATAACCCCTCTATTCAAGGAGGGAAGGAGGCAGAAAACAGGAAACAGTTAGCTTGACGTCTGTCCATGGGGAAGTTATCAGAATCAATCATTAAGGAGGTAATAGCTGGGCACGTAGAACAGCTTAAGGCAATTGGGAAGAGTCAGCAATGTTTTGTGAAAGGAAAGTTAAGTTTAACCAATTTATTAGAGTTTTTTAAGGAGTGACGTGTGGTGGATAAAGGGGAACCTGTAGACGTGGTGTACTTGGATTTCCAGAAGGCATTTGATAAGGTGCCGCATCAAAGATTATTATGTAAACTAAATGCTCATGGTGTAGGGGGTAACATATTAGCATAGACAGAAGATTGGTTGGCTGGCAGGAAGCAGAGCTATGCATAAATGGGTCTTTTTCTGATTGGCAGGATGTGACGAATGGAGTCCGACAGGCGTCTGTCTCTACTAGAATCATAGAACACTACAGCACAGAAAACAGGCCATTCGTCCCTTCTAGTCTGTGCCGAAATATTATTCCGTTAGTCCCATTGACCTGCACCTAGTCCATAACCCCTACTGGGGCCTAAACTTTTTACAATTTACATCAATGACTTAGATGAGGGGAGCGAAGACAGTAGCTAAATTTGCAGATGACACAAAGGTAGGAAAGTATGTTGTGAAGAGGACATGAGGAGGTTGCAGATGGATATAGATAGGTTGAGTGAGTGGGCAAAGATCTGGCAAATGGGGTTTAATGTGGAAAAATGTGAAGTTGTTCACTTTGACAGGAAGAACAACAAAGCAGAGTATTAAATGGAGAAGAGCTGCATAATTCTGAGGTATGGAGGGATCTAGGTATTCTTAGTATGTGAGTCACAAAAACTTAATATGCAGGTATAGCAAGTAATTAAGAAGGCTAATGGATTGCGAGGTTTTATTATTGAGGGGTTTTAGATTATTTATAATTTATTATGAGAGGGATTGAACATAAAAGTAAGGATGTTATGCTTCAGTTATACAGGGCATTGGTGAGACTGCGCCTTGAATACTGTGTGCAGTTTTGGTCTCCTTATTTAAGGAAGGATGTAAATGCAGAGGAGGCGGTTCAGAGGAGGTTTAATAGGTGAATAATGAGATAGAATGAGTGGGCTGTCTTATGAGGAAAGGTTAGACCGACTGGGTTGTTTCCACTGGAGTTTAGAAGAGTGAGGGGTGATTTGATTGAAGTATATAAGATCCTGAACGGCATTGACAAGGTGGACGTGGAAAGGATGTTTCTTCAGGTGGGTGAGTCCAGGACTAGGGGGCAGTGTTTTAAAATTAGGGGTCGCCTTTTTAGGTCAGAGATGAGAATTTTTTTCTCTGAGGGTTGTGCGACTTTGGAACTCTGCCTTAGAAGGTGATGGAGGTGGGGTCACTGAATATTTTTAAAGCAGAGGTAGATAGATTCTTGTTAGGCAAGGGAACCACCTTGGGGATTGATAAAAGGATGACGATGGAACATTGAATTTACATTTCAGGGAGAAATTTGTTATTTGTAAATACTTGAGCAAGTCCTACTAAAGTCTCAGTGCATGAGGCAAGTGGAACATTGAGTGCAGATCAGCTTCACTCACCTGCAGGTCTATTTCAAGGTCTGAGTGACTTTAGGAAGTGCCTGTGTCAAAAGACCGAGGTGGGGGGACAGACAAGAGAGGATACAGTGGGCAGGTGAGCAGTGTGAGGGATTGCAGTGGTGAGTGAACTGGGTGGGGAAAGGGGTCACATGTTGGGAGCTGTGGAGAGGGTTCAACCATGTGGAGGTAGGGGTGCAGGAACAAGAATTAAAGACTTTATCTTTGTACTGTTGCTGCTTAAGGATACCCATAAAGAAAGAAAGACTTTCAATTCCATAACACCGCCCACAACCTTGACATATCTGAAAACATGTTGCAGCCAAGGAAGTGTAGTCACTGCTACAATGTAGGAAAAGCGGTGATTAATTTGCGCACAGCAAGATCCCACACACAGCAATGCGAAAATGACTAGACAATCTGCTTTAGTGATGTTGTTTGAGGGGTTAATGTTCTGTGACACTCAGGTTGGGGTGGTGGGGGGGTGGGGTGAAGGGGTAAAGTTTCAGAAGTGAATGTGTCAGGTTCTTGCAGCTTGTTACTCAGAATGAGAAGCAAGCAGTGAGCATCAGTGACTGACTCTTGCTGCTGAGCAGGAGTCTGTGAGAATTAGTTTTCCTGTGTCCTTATTACCGATGACTGTTGTGTATTTACTAACTGTAACTGAGGATGTGCGGTGAGAGGTGGTGGGCATTAAGTTCACAGCGCTGGAGTGAGGAGTGGGGGAGCACTGAAGATGAAACATTAACTCTGTTCCTCTCTCCACAGATGCTGCCAGACCTGCTGATTTTTTCCAGCATTTTCTGTTTTTATTTCTGCTGATTTAAGGGGGTTGTTGGAAACCCAGTAACACACTGCTCCTCAGCTACTGTATAGTCAGGGGATAATGAAGCAGCAAGGACACCTCAACCAGCACCAAAAACCCATTGCCAGCTGAGAATGGCCATTGTTAGTCACGTGGTATCTGTTCATTTCCCTCAGTTGTATTGTTGCTCTCTCAACACTTATGATTCAGTCTCTTTCTCTCACCGCCTGTCTAATCATCCAGTACTTAACATCGCCTAGCATTTTTGTAACGTTCTTGAGGTAGAACCTCACCATTGCTGTATTTAAGCATCAGCCCATCACTGTCCTCTCCCTTAAGTACAGACATCCATTGTAGTGTGTGCTCTATTTCCTACTTGCTCACTTGACTGATGCTGCATCCATTGGGATGGGCCAGCCTTAGCCAAAGCCTGTGTCCATTTTAGTGCTTCTGCCTGATGCTCGGCTGGTCACTAGAAGAGCTGTGGTGAGTATTGGAGTTTGTGGCCAACAATCAACAGTTTGTGCCACTGTTACCAGAAGTGCCTCTCCTTCTGTTTTTGCACTACTGCCTTTGCTCAGATTGGCTTCCAGCCTCTTGGTTTTGCCACTGACATTGGGAACAAATATTTTGAAAGATTGGAAGTTTTCAGAAGTGGTTAGTAATTTCCCAGTGGATTTGATTATGTTCCTGTCCACTTGTGATTTGCTGCTGATTTCTGTGAGCTACAGAAGAATGACAGGTTTGACCTTTATATAAATGTTGACATACAAATCATATAAGAAAGAAGTTGTGTTCAAGAGGTGGATGCCATTGGCAAGAATTTCAGTGTTAACATATTTGACAAGTTGATCACATGCAAATTATTGCATTGCAGTTTTAAAACAATATTGGGCAAAAACGCAGCAAAATTTTCATTGGTAACTTTTGACACTGAGCAGCAATTTACAAGGATCTGCCAATCTGCAGAGAAGCAGTTTCTCTCTCAAGCTTAGATTGTGCTTTGCTTTCAATTAACTTCAAGATATTAAAACAAATAAAGGGACAAAGCAGATATAACACCATGTAATGCAGTGCAATAATCACATTGCTGTAAAACTACAACTCCTCTGACCTACACCATTTCCCCCCACACAATTCTCTAATATAATAGCAGATATTAAATTTTGTACAGAATTTACAACAGAATTTCTAAATGACAGTAATCCGAAGATCAGTTACTCAGTAAATGCTGTGCTTCCTGACTGGGTAAGAGGCAGTGCACAATATAAGGTGGGCAAAGCGCAAGACCTTTATTTTCCACTTTTACTGAAGTATCTTTCTCAACTCACTTCATCTTCTCCTTTCTTCCTGTTGTGTCTGTGTTTCTTGCTTTCTTTACTCTTTCATTCTTCCTGTTTCCTGTGCCTGTGTTTCTCTCCCCTATCTCTGTAGTTTCTGAATGGCGCGAGACATGAAGTTATAACTGAGCAAAGTGATTTGGGGGTGATTTATGCAAATTCGCAAAAGCTAGTGCACATTTGTAGAAAGTGATTAAAATTGGCTGTAATCTCTCCATGGAGTTGGATTAGAAAGGGGAAGGTAGTGATTGTTATGCAGTGCTTTGGTCAGACCCCACCTTGAGTACAGCCATCAGCTTCAGGAATTGCAGCTCAGCAATATTGGCCGTGGAGAGGAGGCAGCACAGATTTACCAGAATTAAAATCAGCTGAATGAAACCAGGTGATTTATTCCAGGACAGGTTGAATAAACGTGGCTTGTCTTTCTCAAGTTTAGAAGATTGGAGGGTGATCAAATGATAAAAGATTTGACAGAGTAAAGACCATTTCCTCTGGTTGCTCAGAACAGGGTGACACAATCTTAAATTGGAGTTAGGCTGATCAGGAGTGATCTCAGGAAACTTTCTTTCACATAAAGGGTAGAGGAAATCAGGAATTTTCGCTCCCAAAAAGGCTGTGGATGCCAAGGATCAGTTGGAGCTTTCAAGACTGAGATAGACGGATGTATCAGGGGCATGGAGTCATGGTACAGATTGACCATGATTCTATAGAACAATAGAACAGGCTTGAGGGGCTGAAAGACATCCACCTGTTCCTGTACTTGAGTCTGTCTTTTTCTGAGCTTTCTCTGTTCACTCTCTCTTTCTCTCTCCCCCCTCGCCTTCTCCGGCCCCCCTCCCTCTGGTCCCAAGTACCTCTCCCTCTCTTGGATGTAACCCCCACAGATGCTGTCCATTGTTTAAGTGTTCACAGCGTTTTAATTTTTTTTTAGCTTTTCGGCATCCACAGTATTTTGCTGCTTCTTCCTGTTGTTTTGGGTTGTGTTTATTGTCGTATGTCTGTTGAGTTTTCTTTTCTCCGATGATTATTTTGTGGAAAATGTAGTGAAATTTGTAGCATAGAGCAGTGTGATGTAACTGGTGGATGCCGAAAAGCTAAACTAAAAATGCTGTAAACACTGAAACGATGGACAGCATCTGTGGGGGTTACAACGAAGAGAGGGAGGGGGCGGCTTTGGTGGGGGGGGAGGGGTTGGGACCAGGGAGCTGGTGGTGGGGGGTGGCAGCGGTTGGGGATAGAGAGGAGGGGGGTGGGGAGGGAGGGTTGGAGAGGGGATGTTGGGGCCAGAGAGAGAGGGGTGAGGCCGGGGGAGTGGAGTGGGGCCAGAGAGGGAGATAGGGATGGGAGGGGCAAAGAGGGGAAGGATGAAAGGGAATTAAAGATTCAGATCCATGATCCTGTATCATCCATTTCTGTGACTCTGGATGCTGCAAAGCACATTCGGAGATTGGGGGGTGTGGTCACTGAGCACTTGACCCAGCATTGCCCTTTTAAGATTGGAGTGGAGGATTCTGAGAGAGATTGTTCAAGGAGGCGTGTATGACAGGTCAGCACTGCCTCCCCCATTATCTTCGTCGACGTGACAGAGAATGAGCACAGGGAGCAGGCTGCAGTGAGCTTCCTTTGACCTGTACAGAATCCGTGCTTTGAAAAACCTCTGGCCCAGCGTTTCCATCAGCTGAAGGATATGTTACGATGGAAATTGTTTGGTTTGATTAATGATCAGGTAAACAGTGCAGGCCCAGCTGTTTGTTCTCCAGTGTTGACAGGAAATGTCCGTGTTTCACTTAGTAACTGTTTTTCAATGGGTTGTGTCTGAAATGGGTTAATTAACAGACTTGTTTATCAACCACTTGGCCCTTTCATACAGCTCCAGTCTGGCTGGGTAGGTGTAGCACCGTTACAGATGTCAGTGAATTATCTTTCCGGCATCTGTCTGAACCAATTTTAGTGTAGTAGGGTCAGAATGAGTAACAGCCTGGCTTTTTCCTTCTCAGATTGCTGTATCTGTGGGCAAACTACGATAGGCGTCAAGGAGTGCCCATCAATCTGTAACAATATTTTGCAGTGGTTTTGTGTTGAATTTTATTACGCATTCTCTAAACTGAATTCACTCCTTCAAAATACCAGGTTAATGTTCCAGGAAAGATGAATTTAAAAAGACCCATTTCAGACCTGTGGATTAATTTCCTGTCTAATTGAAAAGCAATAATCTAGAGAAGAGATTGTAACCTTTCAGCATTGGTAAAATGCATTTGGGAATTGTAGTTTTGTTTGTGATGGATGTTGGACTGTGGGACTCATTTGTGCAGCCGGGAGGTGTGGCCATATTTATCATGGGGTTGCAGATTCTTCCCAACACCCTTGATATCAGCCCAATTCTGAGTCCAGACTGTTATACACTTGACTTCACAGGCAGCTCCTCCTGTGAATTTTTGTCCCTGACTCACTGAGGTACGGGCCCCATGCACGCTGACTCTCACTGGGGTACGGGTTTCACACACACTGACTCTCACTGGGGTACAGGTCCCACACACACTGACTCTCACTGGGGTACAGGTCCCACACACACTGACTCTCACTGGGGTACAGGTTTCACACACACTGACTCTCACTGGGGTACAGGTCCCACACACACTGACTCTCACTGGGGTACGGGTCCCACACACACTGACTCTCACTGGGGTACAGGTTTCACACACACTGACTCTCACTGGGGTACGGGTCCCACACACACTGACTCTCACTGGGGTACGGGTCCCACACACACTGACTCTCACTGGGGTACAGGTTTCACACACACTGACTCTCACTGGGGTACGGGTCCCACACACACTGACTCTCACTGGGGTACGGGTTTCGCACACATTGACTCTCACTGGGGTACGGGTTTCGCACACACTGACTCTCACTGGGGTACGGGTCCCACACACACTGACTCTCACTGGGGTACGGGTTTCGCACACATTGACTCTCACTGGGGTACGGGTTTCGCACACATTGACTCTCACTGGGGTACGGGTTTCGCACACACTGACTCTCACTGGGGTATGGGTTTCACACACACTGACTCTCACTGGGGTACGGGTTTCGCACACATTGACTCTCACTGGGGTACGGGTTTCGCACACACTGACTCTCACTGGGGTATGGGTTTCACACACACTGACTCTCACTGGGGTACGGGTTTCGCACACATTGACTCTCACTGGGGTACAGTTCCACACACACTGACTCTCACTGGGGTATGGGTTTCACACACACTGACTCTCACTGGGGCACGGGTTCCACACACACTGACTCTCACTGGGGCACGGGTTTCGCACACACTGACTCTCACTGGGGCATGGATTTCGCACACACTGACTCTCACTGGGTTACGTGTGCCACACACACTGACTCTCACTGGGGTACTGGTCCCACACACACTGACTCTCACTGGGGTACTGGTCCCACACACACTGACTCTCACTGGGGTACGGGTCCCACACACACTGACTCTCACTGGGGTACGGGTTATGCACACACTGACTCTCACTAGGGCATGGGTTTCGCACACACTGACTCTCACTGGGGTACGGGTCCCACACACACTGACTCTCACTGAGGTACGGGTTTCGCACACACTGACTCTCACTGGGGTACAGGTTTCGCACACACTGACTCTCACTGGGGTACGGGTTTCGCACACACTGACTCTCACTGGGGTACGGGTTTCGCACACACTGACTCTCACTGAGGTACGGGTTTCGCACACACTGACTCTCACTGGGGTACGGGTTTCGCACACACTGACTCTCACTGGGGTACGGGTTCCACACACACTGACTCTCACTGGGGTATGGGTCCCACACACACCGACTCTCACTGGGGCATGGGTTTCGCACACACTGACTCTCACCGGGGCATGGATTTCGCACACACTGACTCTCACTGGGGTACGGGTCCCACACACACTGACTCTCACTGAGGTACGGGTTTCGCACACACTGACTCTCACTGGGGTACGGGTTTCGCACACACTGACTCTCACTAGGGCATGGGTTTCGCACACACTGACTCTCACTGGGGTACAGGTTTCGCACACAGTGACTCACTGGGGTACGGGTCCCACACACACTGACTCTCACTGGGGTACGGGTTTCGCACACATTGACTCTCACTGGGGTACGGGTTTCGCACACACTGACTCACTGGGGTACGGGTTTCGCACACACTGACTCACTGGGGTACGGGTTTCGCACACACTGACTCACTGGGGCATGGGTCTCACACACATTGACTCTCACTGTGGTACGGGTTTCGCACACACTGACTCTCACTGGGGTACGGGTTTCGCACACACTGACTCTCACTGGGGTACAGGTTTCGCACACACTAACTCTCACTGGGGTATCGGTTCCACACACACTGACTCTCACTGGGGTACGGGTTTCACACACACTGACTCTCACTGGGGTACGGGTTTCACACACACTGACTCTTACTGGGGTACTGGTTTCTCACACACTGACTCTCACTGGGGCACGGATTTCACACGCACTGACTCTCACTGGGGTACGGGTTTCACACACACTGACTCTCACTGGGGTACGGATTTCACACACACTGACTCTCACTGGGGTATGGGTTTCGCACGCACTGACTCTCACTGGGGTACGGGTTTCACACCCACTGATTCTCACTGGGGTACAGTTGTACGTGCACACTGACCCTGGCTAGGTATGGGATCCACATGTTGACTCTTTCTGGGGTGCGGGTCCATACACACTTGGGGGTGGGTTATGCAGACATTTTCTCTCACCGGGATAGAGTTCCACACTGACTCTCACTAGGCTACGGGTTCCACACACTCTGATAAAAGCAAAGTACTGCGGATGTTGGAAATCTGAAACCAAAACAGAAAATGCTGGAAAAACTCAGGTTTAACAGCATCTGTGGAGAGAAAAACAGAGTTAACGTTTCGAATCCATATGACTCTTCTCCTGAACTAAAGAATAGTTTTCTATTTTACTTCTCTTTAGCTCTGAAGGAGAATCATACGGATGTGAAACGTTAACTCTGCTTTTTTTCTCTCCACAGATGCTGTTAGACCTGCTGAGTTTTTCCAGCATTTTCTATTTTTGTTCCATGCACTCTGACCCTTTCTAGGGTTTGGGATCCACATGCTGACTCTCCCTGGGATACATACATCCTCATTGTAGGGTGGCTGATTTATTTTTTGACCCAATTGAGCCCAGCATCCTAAGGCTTGATCCTGTCTCCCGAATATCACATCAACTAAATTTGTGTTGAAGGGATTGATCCAGGAACCCCAAACTTTGCTCTCTCTTAAGTTCCAGCAACCTCCTGAGGTTTTGTGTCAGGATGTTTCTATAAACTACTGATCTTTGGAATCTTTGGAATTGGCACATCTGAGGCTTCTGTCTCCATTAATATTTTCAGCCAGTTAGTAAGAGCCTGTAGTCTGTTCTGATGCTTGCCATGGTAACAGAGGAGGAGAAATTCCTGCAGTGTTCACACTGAGATCTGGGTGTAAATTAGACAATCATCCTTGTGGTCCTTATAAGAGAATAATAAATAGGAGCAGAATTAAACTATTCGGCCCATCAAACCTGCTCCATTCAGAAAGACCACAGTTGATCTCATTATGGTCTTGTCCACCTACCCCACTCCTTTGCAGATTCTTTGCATCCTCCTCAGAACTTGCTTTTCTACCTTTCTTTATATCATTAGAAACTTTTGCTGCAATGGTCCCTTCATCCAAGTTGTTATATAGATCGTAAATAGTTGTGGCCCAGCACCGATCCCTGTAACACTGCACTAATTGCATTTTGCCAACCTGGAAATGACCCATTTATCCCAACTCCTGGTAGTTAGCCAATCCTGTATTCATGCTAAAATTCACCATCAGCGCCATGAACCCTTAACTTGCGTTGTAATCTTTTATGTGGAACCTTATCAAATTCCTTTTGAAAATAGTAACATTCATGCCGCAGATGTGTCAGGCAATGACCATCTCCAACAAGAGAGAATCTAACTATCGCTGCTTGACATTCAATACCATTACCATCACTGAATCCCCTACTATCAACATCCTGGGGGTTACCATTGACAGAAACTGAACTAGACCAGCCATATAAATACTGTGGCTACAAGAACAGGTCAGAGGCTGGGAATCCTGCAGCGAGTAACTCACCTCCTGACTCCCCAAAGCCTGTCCACCATCTACAAAGCACAAGCCAGGAGTGTGATGGAATACTCCCCACTTGCCTAGATGAGTACAGCTCCAACAGAATTTGGATCTAGAACTGGCGGGGCAGAGTCGGGGGAGAGCGGGGGGGGGTGTGGGGGCAACAGTTTAAAAATAAGGTGTCTCTCATTTAAAATGAAAATGAGAAGTTTCTTTTTTCTCTCATGTCGTGAATCTTTGGAACTCTCTTCCCAAAAAGTAGTGGAGGCAGGATTATTTTTCAGGCAGAAGTAGATAGATTCTTGACTAACAAGGGAGTCAAAGGTTACCAAGGCAGAATGTGGAGTTGAGGCCACAATCAGATCAGCCATG
The DNA here is from genome assembly GCF_017639515.1 of Carcharodon carcharias. Classification (NCBI taxonomy): domain Eukaryota; kingdom Metazoa; phylum Chordata; class Chondrichthyes; order Lamniformes; family Lamnidae; genus Carcharodon; species Carcharodon carcharias. Next base: position 26,577,087 of record NC_054491.1, read on the forward strand.
ACCTCATTGAATGGCGGGCAAGCTTGAGGGGCCGAATAGCCTACTCCTAATTCGTATGTTTGTATTTAAGAAACTTGACACCATCCAGGACAAAGCAGCCCGCTTGATTTGCACCCCATCCACCAACTTAAACATTCATTGACATACAGTAGCAGCAGTGTGTACCTTCTACAAGATGCACTGCAGGAATTCACCAAGGCTCCTTAAACAGCACCTTCCAAACGCACGAACACTACCATCTGGAAGGACAAGGTCAAAGGCAGTTAGATGGGAACATCACTATCTGGAAGTTCCCCTCCAAGTCACACACCATCCTGACTTGAAAATATACTGTTCCTTCACTGTCGCTGGGTCAAAATCCTGGAACTCCCTCCCTAACAGCACTGTGTGTGTACCTACGCCACATGAACTGTAGTGGTTCAAGAAGGTAGCTCATCACCACCACCTCAAGGGCAATTAGAGATGGGCAATAAATGCTGGCCTAGCTGTGACACCCACATCCCATAAACAAATTTTTTAAAAATCCAAATACACTACATCTCTACGGGTTCACCTTTACCCACCCTGCTTGTTACACCCTCAAAGAACTCGAATAAATTTGTCAAACAGAATTTCCCTTTCATAAAACCATATTGAGTGTTTCTGATTGTATTATGAATTTCCAAATGTCCTGCTACTACCTCCTTAATAATGGATTCTAGCAATTTCCCAATGACAGATGTTAGGCTAACTTGCCTAGTTTTCTGCTTTCTGTCTGTCCCCTTTCTTGAATAGAGCTGTTACTTTTGCAATTTTATCAACTGATGCCCCCTGGCCCCTTCCAGTTTGGATGTGGTACAGAGTTATACTGCACTATTGGGAACATGACAGTGCAGAAAAGTCTGTATGGGGTACATCATAGGCTGCTCAGGAAAGGTAAGATAAAAATTGCGGAGGATCCAGGCATCATCTTCGAATCTGCTTCGGTTACAAGGATGATGCCAGGAAACTGGAGGACTGCAAATGTTACACCCTGTTTATAAAGGGGAGGGGGATAAAGTAGGTAACAGGTCAACCTAACTTCGATGATGCAGAAACTTTGAGACAATTATCTGCAGCAAAATTAATTCTCACTTGGAAAATGTGGGATAATAAATAGAAGCCAGTATAGATTTCTTAAAGTCATGTTTGAGGGAGAGGGTTAGTGAGGATAGTATGGTTGCTGTTGCTTATATTTTTTAAATTCATTCATGGGATGTGGGCGTCGCTGGTCCAGGCCAGCATTTATTACCCTTCCCTAGTTGCCCTCTAGTTCAGAGGGCATTTAAGAGTCAACCACATTCCTGTGAGTCTGGAGTCACATGTAGGCTGGGTTTTTACAACAATTGATTCGTGGTCATCATTAGGCTTTCAATTCCAGATTTTTATTGAATTCAAATTCCATCATCTTCTGTAGTAGGATTCGATCCTGGGTCCCCAGAGCATTACCCTGGGTCTCTGGATTACTAGTCCAGTGACAATACCACCATGCCATCACCTCCCCCAACATGGACTTTGAGAAAGTGTTTGATTAAGTACCACATAATGGACTTGTTAGCACTGATCTGGTCTGCTATCAGGAAGATTAAAGCCCATGGGATTCAAAGGCCAGTAGCAATGTGGATACAAAATGTCCTAAGGGGCAGAAAATACTGGTACGGAGTGTATACAGGATTGTAAAAGAGGAGGATGTTTTAGGTAAAATGGTCAGCTACAGAACAGATGAAATTTAATGCAGGGAAGTGAAAAGTGATACATTTTACCAGGAAGGATAAGAAGAGGCAATACGAATTCAACAATACATTTAAAAGTGGGAGCAGGAACAGAGTTCTTGGGGTGTATGTACATAAACCTACGAAACTGGCAGGAAAAGTTGAGAAGACTACTAAAAAACATATGGAACCCTTGACTTAATTCATAGAGTACAAAAACATTAAACCTTTACGCAAGACTAATTCAGTTGTAGTTGGAGGATTGTGTCCAGTTCTTGCCATCACACTTTAAGAAGGATACCAAGGCCTTGGGAGTGTGTGGAGGAGATTTCCTAGAATGGTACCAGGGCTGAAGGACTTCACTTATGAGGAGAGACTGGAGAAGCTGGATTGTTCTCCTTGGAGCAGAGAAGGTCAGGGAGAGATTTGGCAGATGTGTTCAAAATCACAAAGGGTTTGGTAGAGTAAGTGAGAAATTGTTTCCAGTGAGAGAAGAGTTGATAACCAGAGGGACACATTGAAGATGACTAGTAGAGCTGAGGATTTGTTAAAGCAATGAGTTGCTATGATCTGGAATTTACTGTCTAAATGGGTGGTGGAAGCAGATTCAATAATAGTTTTCAGAAGAGAATTGGATAAATACTCAAAGGGAAAAAAACATATATACAAGGCTATGGGAAAAGAGGACTAATTGCCAACTCACTCAAAGAACTGGCACAGGCAGGATGATCTGAGTGGCTGCCTTTTGTGCTGTATCATTGTATGATCATCACTGAATGGTATTGGCTAAGTTGCTGCGTGATCAATGCTGGCCTCTCTAACTTGAGCTGCTCTCTTTAATTCCAGGTTTCCCATCAGAAGACTTCCCAGGTAAGAGCTCACAACACAATGGTTGAGAGTGAGACTGTCCAGGAGCCAATTAGGTGGCTTAAAAACTTGTACATGTAGTTAGTTCTTTCTGAGCACCCCGCCCAGGGTCCTGGTACACTCCCAGGCCTCTCTTGTCTCCTGCATGAATGAAAGTTAAACAGGCAATAGCACCTGAGAAATATAAAATATATGAGACAAGTAACAAATTAAAAAAAGGAGTGAAAATGTACCACATTTTAGGTGAGGTTTCCCCCTACACCTCCCTCCCGATATTGACTGGATAAAGTCACTGGAGGCAATCTACTTTCAAATTGGCAAGTTATTCAAACCTCCTTAGATCAAATGAGGAATCATTCATTTAAAAAAAGTAACTCGTAGGATGTGGGTGTTGCTGGCAGGACCAGCACTTATTGCCCATCCTTAATTGCCTTTGAGAAGGTGGGGGCTGCCTTCTTGAAATGTTGCTGTCCATATGTTTGGAACACCCACTTTACAACAAGTGAAGCTGCTTGGAGTGTGACTTTCTGTGCCAGTCTTTGCAATGTTTTTGCAGTTGGTGAGAGTCTGAGTAGTACAGCAATGGAATGTAGATAAGAGCATAAGAAATAGGAGCAGGAGTGGACCAAATGCCCATCAAGCCTGCACCACCATTCAGTACGATCATGGCTGACCTTTGGCCTCAGTTCCACTTTATCTCCCACTCCCATATCCCATGATTCCCTGAGAGAACAAAAATCTGTCTGTCCCAGCCTTCAATATATCCAACAATGGGACATCCATGACCCTCTGGGATAGAGAATTCCAAAGATTCACATCCCTTTGAGTGAAGAAATTTCGCCTCATCTTGGTCCTAAATGATCAGCCCCTTACCCTGAGACTAAGCCCCTCTTGTTCCAGATTCCCCAGCCATGGGAAACAATCTCTCAGAATCTAATCTAAGCCCCTTCAGAATCTTGTATGTTTCAATGAGACCACCTCTCAATCTTCTAAACTTCGGAGGGTTTAGGCCCAATTTACTTAGCCTCTCATCATGGAACAACCCTCTCATTCTAGGGACCAATCTAGTGAACCTTCCCTGTCCTGCCTCCAGATCTAAGTGAGATTGACCAAAGTTCTGAAACTTTCTAGTGATGAATAAGTGCACAGGGAGAGGGAGCCATTCAGCTCCTTGAGTTTGTTCCAGCATGATCTTAGATCATGGCTAACCTAGACCTCAACTCTAACTGACCCATCAAAAATCTATCAATCTCATTCCTCACAGTTGCAATTATTCCTCAGTACCTACTGGCTTTTGCAGCAGACGTTTCCAGATTTCCACTGTTTTTTGAGTGACGAAGTGCTTCCTGACATCACACTGAACAGCCTCACTCTAATTTTAAAGTTATGCCTCCTTGTCCTGGATTCTTCCACCGGAGGAATAAGTTTCTGTCAATTTACCCTATCGAATCCTTTAATTATCTCTCATAACTTGATTGATTAATCCACAATCTTCTATACTTAAAGAAACATAAGCCTAGTTAATGCAACCAGCCCTCGCAATTTAAGTCACGGTATTATTTCCATGAGTCTGTGCTGCACTCTCTTCAAGGCCAATATATCCTTGCTGAGGTGCGTTGCCCAGAACTGAGCACTGTTATTCTAAATGGGGAGTCTGACAAGAGTGCAACTTCCTTCCCTTTGGCTTTATACCCAAAATAAAAGCCAACATTCCATTAGCTTTTTGATTACTTTTGTAGCTGTCCACTAGATTTTAATGACTCATGCACATGTCCACAGGCTCTAATTTCTCACCATTTAGAAAACATCCTGATATATCCTTCACGGACCCAACGTGGTTGACCTTACCTTTCACTACATTGAATTCCATTTGCCATAGTTTTCCCCACTCACTTAGCCTGTGACCCTCTGTAACTTCGCTTCCCCTCTGCACTGCTTACTGTCCCTCCTAAGTTAGTATCATCTGCAAATTTGGATCTATAGCTCTCTACTCTTTCACCTAAGTATTAAAAATATGAAGAAAAACTAAGATCCCAGAACCACCTTCTAGACCAGCATTTGCACTTCCTCTGATTTGCAATTTTCCATTCTAAATGTACAATTCTCAAATCTAGAGCACTTTGGAAAATTATGACTAAAGCATTTGCAAATTCTTCACCTATTTTAATATTCTGGGGTGGAAACCATCAAATCCTGGTGAATTGTCTGTTTTAAGTCCTATTATTTTCTCCATTACCATTTTTTAAACAATTGTATTTATTAAATTCTTTCCTGTGACTCCTGTGTCCCAACTGGGATTTTGTCCTCTTCCTCTAACATGAAAACAGATACAAAGTCCGTTTTTGATTAGTTTGCAATTTCCTTAATATACATTTTAGTCTCACCTGCATCTGCCTTTGATGGAACATGTCCCTCAAGCCACTCACTTTCACTTAATGTATTTATTAAAACCTTTGCTGTTAGCTTTACTATCCTTTCAGGCTTTTATTAAAGCTCCCTTTTTGCACCTCTTATTAATTTCTTACACTTCCATAATAGTAGGAAGATAAACAGGGCACCTAGAAAATCACTATGATTAGGCAGAGTTAACGGAATGGCGAACTGTTTTGACGAACCTTGTTCGAGTTTTTGAGTGTGTAACCAGGAGGATAGATAGGCAGGGATCAGTCAGGATTGTATACCTGTATTTGAATTTTCAAAAGGAATTCAATAAGGTGTCTCAGAGCTTATTACATAAAAAGTCAATATAGGCCCTTTAGAGAATGAGGCTGGGGAAATAATAATGGGGAACCAGGAAATGGCAGAGGAGTTGAATAAATACTTTGCATCAGTCTTCATGGCAGAAGACACTAATAGCATTCCAAAAATATTAAGTAATCAAGGGGAAAAAGTGGATAGGGGGAGGAAATAAATACAATAACTATTACTAGAGAAAAAGTACTAGGGAAATTAATAGGGCTAAAGGCTGATGAGAGGGAGCTATTCCGTTCAGATGGGCTCCACTTGAATCAGGCTGGGACCAGTGTCCTGGCGAATCACCTAACTAGGGTTGTAGATGGGGTTTTAAACTAAATAGTTGGGGGGAGGGTTATTGGAAATATAAAAAATCAAAGTTTAAGGAGAGGGTAAGAGTGCAGGTTAGTGACGAGGCTGATTGTTACCAAAAAGTGAAAGGAAGGGACAGAGTGTGTGAATGCCATATTGCACCAAAGAATCATATAAGAGTAGGGAAAATTGACAATAGGGCAAACTTAAAAGCTTTGTATCTGAATGCACGTAGCATTCGGAATAAAACTCATGAGTTAACAGCGCAAATAGAGATAAATAGGTATGATTTGGTGGCGATTACTGAGCCATAGTTACAGGGACAACAGGTTTGGGAGTTGTATATCCAAGGGTACTTAGTGTTTCGGAAGGATAGGCAGGAAGGAAAAGGAGGTGGTGTAGCTTTGTTAGTAAAGGAAGAGATCACTGCTATAGTGAGGAATGATATAAGCACTGGAGAGCAAGACATGGAGTCAGTCTGGGTAGAAATATATAGCAAGGGAAAGAAGCCCCTGGTGGGAGTAATCTACAGGTCCCCAAACAGTAGTACAGCAGTAGGGCACAGTATAAACCAGGAAATACTGGGAGCATGTAAGAAAGGCACGGCAATAATCATGGGTGATTTTAATATGCATATAGACTGGACTAATCAAATTGGCGAGGGTAACCTCGAGGGAGATTAGAGATCGTTTCTTGGAGCAATATGTTGTAGAACCAACCAGGGAACAGGCTATTCTGGATTTGGTTTTGTGTAATGAGATGGGATTAATTAATGATCTCATAGGAAAGGATCCTCTAAGGAAGAGAGAACATAGCATGCTAGAATTTCAAGTTCCGTTTGAGAGCGAGAAACTCAAGTCCCACATGAGTGTTCTGGAGTTAAACTAAGGTAACTACATAGGCACGAGGGCAGATTTGGCCCTGGTGGACTGGACAGGACGACTACAAGGTAGGACAGTTGATGAACAGATATTTAAGGAGAGATTCAATTTCTCCCAAGTAAAATATATCCCAATGTGGAAGAAAGATGGTAAGAGGGGGGAAAAAGCATCCATGGCTATGCAAGGAAGTTAAAGATAACATAAAGGCAAAAATTAAGGCATACCAAATTGCAAAGATCATTGGCAAGCTGGAAGATTGGGAAACTTTTAAAGATCAACAAAAGGTTACTAAAAAAAAATAAAAAGAGCAAAGGTAAGTTATGAAAGAAAACTAGCGCAAAATGTAAAACTGATAGCAAAAGCTTCTACAAGTTTATAAAAGGAAAGAGAGTAGCTAAAGCAAATGTTGGTTCCTTGGCAGATGAGACTGGGGAGTTAATAGTGGGGAACACAGGAATGGCAGAGACGCTTAATCAACATTTTGCCTCAGTTTTCACGGTGGAGGACACTAGTACCACCCCAATTGTAACAGGTAGTGCAGAGGGTATAGAGAAGGAGCAACTTAGAACAATCACCATCACTAGAGAAAATGTACTGAGCGAACTATTGGGATTAAAGGGTGACAGGTCCCCAGGACCTGATGGCCTACATCCCAGGGTCTTAAAGGAAATGACAGCGGAGATAGTGGATGCATTGGCTATAATATTCCAAAATTCCATGGATTCTGGAAAGGTTCCAGTGGGTTGGAAAAATGCTAATATAATGTCCTTATTCAAAAAGGGGAGGCAGAAAGTAGGAAACTATAGACCAGTTAATTTAATGTCTGTCGTTGGGAAATTTTTGGAATCCATTATTAAGGAAGTAGTAATGGGGCATTTGGAAAGTCAAAATGCAATCCATCAGAGTCAGCATGTTTTTATGAAGAGTAAATCGTGTTTGACTAATTTGCTACAGTTCATTGAAGATGTGACAAGCAAAGTGGATTATGGGGATCCTGTAGATGTAGTATGTCTGGACTTCCAGAAGGTCTTTGATAAGGTGCCGCACAAGATTCATACACAAGATAAGATCACACAGAGTTAGGGGTAATATATTAGCTTGGATACAGGATTGGCTAACAAACAGAAAGCAGAGAGTTGGGATAAATGGGTCTTTTTCTGGATGGCAAGCTGTAACTAGTCAGATCCCACAGGGTTCTGTCCTTGGGCCGCAATTATTTACAATCTATATTACTGACTTGGATTCAGGGATAGAAGGTACTGTAGCTAAATTTGAAGATCGCACCAAAATAGGTGGGAAAGTAAGTTGCAATGAAGAAATAAATTTACAAATGGATGTGGACAGGTTAGGTGAATGAACCAAAATTTGGCAGATGGAGATTAACGTGGATAAGTGTGAGGTTATCCATTTTGGCCGGAAGAATAAAAAGGCGACTTATTATTTAAATGGAGAAAAACTTCAGAATGCTTCAGTGCAGAGGGATCTGGGTGTCCTCGTGCATGAATCGCTGAAAGCTAGTATGCAGGTACAGCAGGTAATAAGGAAGGCAAATGGAATTTTGGCATTTATTGCTAAATGAATAGAGTATAAAAATGGGGAAGTGTTGTTGCAACCGTACAAGGCATTGGTGAGACCGCACCTGGAGCACTGTGCACAGTTTTGGTCCCCTTACTTGAGGAAGGATGTAGTTGCATTGGAGGCAGTTCAGAGGAGATTCATTCGATTGATTCCAGAGATGCGGGGCTTGTCTTATGAGGAGAGATTGAGCAGTTTAGGCCTATACTCGCTAGAGTTTAGAAGGATGAGAGGAGATCTAATTGAGGTATATAAGATGCTAAAGGGGATAGACAAGGTAGACGTGGAGCAGATGTTTCCCCTTCTGGGGCATTCTAGAATGAGAGGCCATGGTTTTGGGCTAAGGGGTGCTAGATTTAAATCAGAGATGAGGAGGAATTACTTTTCTCAAATGGTCATGAATCTGTGGAATTCACTACCTCAGAGCGCAGTAGATGCCGGGACGATGAATAAATTTAAGGAGAAGGTAGACAGATTTTTAATTGGTATTGGGTTGAAAGGTTATGGGGAGAGGGCAGGAAATTGGATTTGAGGCTGAAATGAGATCAGCCATGATTGTAATGAATGGTGGGGCAGGCTCAAGGGGCTGAATTGCCTACTCCTGCTCCTAGTTTTTATGTTCTTATGTTAAGTCACCTGGACCTAATAGGTTGCATCCTAGGGTATTAAAAGAAATAGCTGCAGAAATAGTGGATGCACAGGTAGTAATCTTCCAAGAGTCCTTAGATTCTGGAAAAGCCCCAGAGGATTGGAAAACTGCCAATGTAACACCCTTATTCAAAAAGAGAGGGAGACAAAAAACAGGTAACTATAGGCCAGTTAGCTTAACATTCGTCATTGGAAAAATGTTAGAGTATTATAAAAGATGTAATAGCAGAGCATTTAGAAATGTATAATATTACCAGCAGCGTCAGCATGACTTCATGAAGGGAAAGTCGTGCCTGACAAATTTATTAGAATTCTTTGAGGAGATAACAAGCAGGATAGATAAAGGGGAACCAGTAGATGTAATATATTTGGATTCTCAAAAGGTGTTCGATAAGGTAGCACACATAAGGCTACTTAATAAGATAAGAGCCCATGGTGTTCGGGGTAGTATGTTAGCATGGATAGAGGACTGGCTAACTGATAGAAGACAGAAAGTTGGGATACGGGGAGGCATTTTCAGGATGGCAACCTGTAACTAGTGGAGTGCCAGAGGGATCAGTGCTGGGGCCACAATTGTTTACAATATATATTAATGACTTGGGTGAGGGAAGTGAATGTACAATTGTCAAGTTTGCGGATGACACAAAAATAGGTGGGAAGGCAAGTGGTGAGAATGACACAAAAAGTCTACAGAGAGATGTAGACAGGTTAAGTGAGTGGGCAAAAACGTGACAGATGGAATATAATGTGTGAGAGTGTGAGGTTATGCACTTTGGCAGGAAGAATAGAGGAGCTGAATGTTATTTAAATGGAGAAAGACTCAAGAAGGCTGCAGCACAGAGGGATTTGGGGGTCCTCGTGCATGAATCCCAAAATGCTAACATACAGCAGGTAATAGGGATTAGAATGTTTAGGGATTAGAATGTAATAAGAGATTAGGAATAGAATGTTGGCCTTTACAAAGGGAGTGGAGTATAAAAATAAGGAAGTCTTGTTATAACTATACAAGGCACTAGTTAGACCACACCTAAAATACTGTACACAGTTTTGATCCCCTTATCTAAGGAAAGATATACTGGCTTTGGAAACAGTCCAAAGAAGGTTCACTAGGTTGATCCCGGGGATGGAGGGATTTTCTTATGAGGAGAGGTTGAGTAGGTTGGGCCTGTACTTGTTGGAGTTTAGAAGAATGAGAGGCAACTTTATTGAAACATAAAAGATTCTTAGGTAGCTTGACAGGGTAGATGCTGAGAGGTTGTTTCCCCTTGTGGGACAGTCTAGGACCAGAGGGCATAATCTCAGAGTAAGGGGGCCCCCATTTAAAACAGAGATGAGGAGGAATTTCTTCTCTGAGGGTAGCCAACCTGTGGAATTCTTTACCGCAGAGGGTTGTAGAGGCTGAGTTGTTAAGTATATTCAAAGCTGAGATGGACAGATTTTTAATCAGTAAGGGAATCAAGGGCTATGGGGAAAAGGCAGGAAAGTGAAGTTGAGGATTATCAGATCAGCCATGATGTCATTGAATAGTAGAGTAGACTCGATGGGCCAAATGGCCTACTTCTGCTCCTACGTCTCATGGTCTTATTAGCGTTCATGGGATTGGGGTAATATATGAGGATAGACTGAGGATTGGTTAATGCTCAGAAAGAAGAGAGCAGGAATAAACAGGTAATTTTCAGATTGACAGACTATTTACAATCTATATTAATGACTTAGATGAGGGGACTGAGTGTAATGTTTGCTGATAAATGAAGGTTAGAAAGGAGAGTAAGCTTTGAGGAGGATACAGAGAGACTGCAAAGGGATATAGTCAGGTAGAGTGGCAGATGGAGTAAATGTGGAGAGATGTAAAGATTTCTATTCTACCTACCAAGTAGATAAGCAGAATATTTTTTAAAAGTTAAGAGACTAGTAAATATTGGCAAGCGTAGGGACTGAGGGGTTCTCGGACAAGAATCACAGGTAGTTAACATGCAGCTATGGTAAGCAATTAGGCAAGCAAATGGTATATTAGCCTTTATTGCAAGGGGATAGGAGTGCAAGAGTAAGGAAGCTTTGCTGCTTACATATAGATCTTTGGTGACACAACAGCTGGAATACTGTGTACAGTTTTGGTCTTGTTATCTAAGGAAGGATATATGTGCCTTAAAGTTAAGTAGACTGATTAGTGATAGGAAGGGATTGTTCCATGCAGAGAGATTGAGTAGAATTAACCTAAATTCTCTGGAATTTAGAAGAAAGAGAGATGATCTCAGTAAAATGTATAAAATTCTTAGAGGGCTTGACAAGGTAAATACTGAGAGACTGCTTTCACCTGGCTAGAGAGTCTAGAACTCAGGTCACAATCTCAGCATATAGGTCAGCCATTTAGGATTGAGATGAGGAGAAACTTCTTAGTCAGGGGTTGTGAGCCTTTAGAATTCTCTACTCCAGAGAGTTGTGGATGGTCAGCCATTACGTATGTTTGGACAGGTTATAGACAGATTGCTCAGGAAATCAAGGGGTAAGGGGCGTGGGTGTGAAATCGGAGTTGAGGCTAAAGGTTAGTCTTGGGCAGGGATAATCTCTCTGTACAAAGAGAGGACATGCAGTGTATATAATGGAAGTGGAGCTGGTGTGGAGGGTGCAGTTTATATAATGTCCACATGTGGGTGCTAGTTTTGCTGTGATTGGATTGTCATGATGTGAGCTGTTCTGTTACAGGCAAGGAGGAAGCATACTGAACAAGGACCTGTCGCCTGATAAGAAGCATGACAAGAAGAACTCCGAGAAATCCCCTCTGTACGAGTTTGACCCGACAGGTATGACACAACTGGGGGCACGAGCCCACTTTCTGCTCCCAATCTTCCAATGATTGGAGACTGGTCACGAACCTAGTGAACAGTTTGATTGTGATGGGATGTACAGTTCAAAAGCTTGCATCATTAAACCCTGTCTCATTCCCTGAGACTAGTGCTGATGGTTTTACTGTAACATGTGGCTACAAGCTACCTGAATGCTCATCCTCAGCAGATTCAGGTGTATCTCATGCTGTCATTGGCTTTCAGCAGCAGTGAGTGGCTGAACAAATGCGCTCTCCCCGCCACCCATTCCTTCAATCTTCACTGCTCCAATGCTCAGTCTATAAGTTGTGGCCAAAAAGTGATTAGAATTCCCTGGCTTGATCACTGTTTCCCAGTGAAGGACTCCCAGTCCTGGCAATAGTTGATGCTTAAGGGATTTGTATCATTTTTTAGTCAGTTTTATATATACTGTACAAGCCCTGGTGTTCCTCTGTCTGCAGGACGCCTGAAAGTTGAGTGTCAGAGGATTGGCCACTGATGCGCAAATCAAATAGGATTCTGTTCCCGGGACCTGGGTACAGATAACAGCCAGTCTGTTATTGGGTAGTGGTGAGATGTGTCTGGAAGTTGGGCATTCACACAATCACACTCAGTCCTCATACACTCCTCTTTCTTTAGCAGAGTAAAGCAATCTAGCCCACAGTGATGTGAAATTGATAAGATTTTGTATATGTTATGCGGAGTGGTGGGGATGCAGTCAGGGCCGGAGACATGCTGATGATTATTCCTATAACTGACCATCAGCTGGAACAGCTGATTCATAGCGACATTAACTTTGCCCCTGGCCTGCTCTATACTGACAAGATTTCCGTTCCTTCAGCTGTTTGAGTGCTTGTGACTATGAGTCACCATCCTACATTGCAGGATGGCAGATGGGATTCAGCAGCAAGTTGGAATTGGGTATAACTTGGGGCAAAGCCTTCATGGAGCTTCCGTGAGGTAGGTGGGTTGGCGCTAATCTCAGGAAGTGCTGAGGAAAGAGTCATGTAGGAGGCTGTCTCCCCCCATCATGTTAGTTCATCGGGCAAGATGGAGTGGGTAGATTTGCTTTCTTGACCGTTAGTAATTCAATTCAGGCTGTGTTTTTCACACATTCCAAAAATATCAGGAACCGACTGACCTGTTACCCTAACAGTTTGAGATGTGACTATTCAAAAGATGATGAGATCAACATGTCCTAAATAGAGGTTGAAATATTGAAGTAACACCCTCTGGATGGGCAGGGACTTTTACTGCCCTGCAGATTAGTCTGTTTTGTTCGGAGTTTAATTCAGCCTGTGTTGTGCTATTGCCACTGTGTGCAGTCACTACATTCATTCTTGAGAATTCCCAGGACTTCACAGTTGAATTATTCTGCCAAACCTGGCGATAACCACAATGTAAAATTCTTTCTTAACTCTGGCAACTGCAATCAGCTGTTGTCCATGTCATATTGTGAGTAACAGTATTGTTCACTGGAACATATCTGTACAAACCTACCTGCCCAACCTTTACTGGGGAGGGCCTGGGAGTTGGGAAGGGGATGCTGGGGAAGAGAGGGTAATGGGTGCTTGTCTCTTTTGTTGTAAGTAGACATCAGTTTATGAACAACAGTGCCAGCTTTTGGTTAAAATAATTCTCTCTTCATTTTTAACCCTTCATGGTGCATATTAAGCTTGTGTGTCCAGCTTCTTTTCCATTGGATACTGTGTGTGTCTATCTGGATGAGACTGCCTATAGGCTTTTGTGTCAATGTTCCTCTATAACGTTATCTGTGAAACAGTTCCCGCCCTTCCACCTCTCCCACCTCTCCATCTCTCCCTCTCTGTGTCCTCGCTCTCCCTTTGTCTTTCTCTCTCGCTTTGTGTCCCTGTGCCCATAAATGTGAGTCGTGTAGTACTTTGGCAATCTGAATGTCATTAGTAGTTTGCATTGAGACTGCTGCTTGACTGTGTGAAAGTTTTGTGTTTTGTTTCTATCAGGGTGGGGGAATGCACTTCTCTCACTCCTGACCAGAGCCCATCCGAGCCTCAATCCTGATTTCCAGATGTTATATTAATCACCCTATCTCCCTCTGATGGGGCAACTAACCCAGACTCTAAATCAAAGTGTGATGTTAAACCACTTGACCCTGAGCAAAATCCTTGTTTGTATTCGATTACTCTCGCAACTTTACCAGTCTGCTCCTGACTCACTGTGATGCTTGTATTACTTAATCTTCGGTGTGTATCCCTACTCGCCTGTCTCTGCTCTGTGCTAGACCATTCCGACCAGAATTGTCCCCTACTTTGGTTCGAGTCTACTTTCCCCCTGTCAATCTAACTATGCTTCCCTCACCTCTCCAATTCTTGCCTGCTTTGTCTGTGAAATTCCATGGGGGCGGTTTTGTTGTATTAAAAGGGCTATACAAGTGTTAGCTAATGTTTTTTGTTAATTAATTTGATCCCAGGTTAAGGAGCAAACTGTTTTCCTCTGTTCCAATCGCTAACTGCAAGCTGTAATTCCACGTTTAAACTTTGGTTTCCTGCAGATTCCCACGTCTCCATGTGGCTGCTGCCCGATTCCATTTCAATTTTAAATTTCCTAGAGGACAAGTAAAGAATCTCTCAATGCTGCTGATTTAACTGTTAAATATTCAGAGGGGACTCCTGGTCCCTCGAGTAGCTCCTGACCTGGTAGGCCAAGTGAAAGCGAGTCCACAGCTCATTTTCCAACCCTGTCCATTTTTATTTCCATCTAAGTTAACAGGAATTTGGACAGAGATAAAATGGACTGTCAATTGCCTCCAGTATTTCCTCACTATCATCCAAGTGATGGTGAGTGTGAGGGGATTGATGTGATTCCATTGTATGGTTTAATATTTAGAGAGTACCTGTGTCTGCCCTGTCACATTTACTGCCATCTGCTTCTGTTCATTATAACAGCCGTATTCAATAATATGGTACTGTCCATGCTCATGTGTACACTATGCCAATGTTCTTGTGCTGAGTATGCCCTCTTGTGCATTCATATACATATATTTACTCTTCTGTGCTGTGGGTAATTGTGGGCCTGTAATGAGGTTGAACATGAGTTGGTGTTGTTTAATTACAGTCGTGAGGGGCGGAGAGATGTTTTATTAGTTAAGAATAAGTTCCATTTGTTGAAATAATTCTACATTCCCAGGGAGGGGGTCCTGGCCTTATAGGGAAAGCGGTGGTGTGGCGGGGGGGGGTCTTTGTTCTTTCTTCTGCTATGGTTGGGTATGTTTTGACCTCTGCCACCCCCCTCCCTGGCCCGGTTTTCTTTCCTTTGAGGTGTGAATATTTCAGGAAGTTACGCTGTGATTTCACTTGTTTTCTTCTCTGTTTCATTGTAACCAGGCCTGGTTCAACGCTGTGTCATAATCCAGAGAGATGAGAATGGATTTGGCCTGACGGTCAGTGGCGATAATCCTGTGTTTGTCCAGTCCGTCAAAGAGGGTAATTCTCTGCCAACTCCACACCTCACAAAACTTTCTCTATTGTTATTGCAAGATGATTTTCTGCCTAATTTAAATGTTCCTGCCCTAATCTGTACAATTACATTTGGCAACTTCAGTAAACTGTACCCAACTTTCTGAATGAAGCAGGTTTAGTATGAAACAGGATTGAGAGTGTATGCTGCTGCTCGATGTGCACTGGTTCTGTCCTAACTCCTTGTATGTTTCTCTGATAGATGGGGCAGCCGTGCGTGCAGGCGTGCAGCAAGGTGACAGAATCATCAAGGTGAGGCCTGTCATTCGTCTTGTCATATTAGTTGGGAGGTTTGAGTTACTCGCAGACACCTTTCAATATCTTGCTGGATCATTTTGCATGTTATTCTCTTAAACTTTTGGCCCACATTATTTCAACCAGCATTAATTCTTTACATAATCAGTTTCATTACTTATGTAATATTTGAGCTCAGTCCCTCGCTCCCTCCCTGACTCTCGCTCCTGCCCTCCGTCTAATATATCCACTCTGATACAATACACACATGCAGTAGTGGATATATCAGTAAATACTGGCAAAGTATAATAAAGGTATTTTTCTGCAGGTTAATGGATCGCTGGTGACGCATTCCAACCATGTGGAGGTCGTCCGATTAATTAAATGTAAGTGAACCATTGGCCTGTAAGATGTTTCTGTGAGACATGCAGCATGCAAACCATCCTGTGTGTACAATAGTGTACACACTATGACACACGGAGAGATATTTGGCACCTAACTTCAGTGGAAAAACCTCACTGTCCCTCACCCTGCTCAGACGGCATTCACACGTCAGCACCTGCTCCATCTCTGACACACAGACCATACACAGCATTTAAATTCTGTATATTACTGTCTATTATTGCACGCTGACACATTCTTCATTTGATGTTACTGGATTTATTGGATGTGATTTGCAATGAGAGAGATAATTGCAGTGAAATAGCACCGTATTTAATTATTGCAACACGCTTTCCATACGTAGATACGAATTAAGAGAAGAGTGGGCCACTCGGCCCCTCGAGCCTGCTCCACCATTCAGTAAGATCATGGCTGATCTGAGTGTAACCTCAACCCCACATTCCTGCCTACCCCAATAACCTTTCAGCCCCTTGTTAATCAAGAATCTATCTAGCTCTGCCTTAAAAATATTCAAAGACTCTGCTTCCACCGGCTTTTGAGGAAGAGAGTTCCAAAGACTCTCAACCCTCAGAGAAAAAATTTCTCCTCGTCTCTGTCTTAAGTGGGCAACCCCTTATATTTAAACAGTGACCCCTAGTTCTAGATTCTCCCACAAGAGGAAACATCTTCTCTACATCCACCCTGTCAAGACCCCTCAGGATCTTAAACATTTCAATTAAGTCGCCTGTTACTCTTCTAAATTCCAGCGGATACAAAGCCACTTTGAGTAAGGTTGTTGGGTTGTTAATTTGCAACTAAACAGATATAGGGATGGATTTTAGCATCGCATTGGAGAGATGGCCAGTCCATAGTATGACAGTCCCCAGTCTGGACCCTCGGGCAGTGCGACACTCCCTCGGGACTGACCCTCGGGCAGTGCGACGCTCCCTCGGGACTGACCCTCGGGCAGTGCGACGCACCCTCGGGACTGACCCTCGGGCAGTGCGACGCACCCTCGGGACTGACCCTCGGGCAGTGCGACGCTCCCTCGGGACTGACCCTCGGGCAGTGCGACGCTCCCTCGGGCAGTGCGATGCTTCCTCGGGACTGACCCTCGGGCGGTGTGACGCTCCCTTGGAGCTGACCCTCGGGCAGTGCGACGCTCCCTCGGGCAGTGCGACGCTCCCTCGGGCAGTGCGACGCTCCCTCGGGCAGTGCGACGCTCCCTCGGGCAGTGTGATGCTCCCTCGGGCAGTGTGATGCTCCCTCGGGCAGTGTGATGCTCCATCGGGCAGTGTGATGCTCCATCGGACAGTGTGACGCTCCCTCGGAGCTGACCCTCGGGCAGTGTGACGCTCCCTCGGAGCTGACCCTCGGGCAGTGTGACGCTCCCTCGGAGCTGACCCTCGGACAGTGCAACGCTCCCTCGGGCAGTGCGACGCTCCCTCGGGGCTGATCCTCGGGCAGTGCGACGCTCCCTCGGGATTGACCCTCGGGCAGTGTGACGCTCCCTGCATCCTGCCTTTCTTAACTTCAATGCTCAGTTCCCGGAGATGAGTTTGACCTGAGGGTGCGCAAGTTTTTGTACTTGAGCTGAGCACAAAGGTAGAGAAGCTGGGAGGAGAGCGTGATGCACATACTTTGTAATTCTAAACTCCTGAAAACCTGCCTTCACAGCATATTAAGAAACCTCTATTGAATAATGTACTTTTAAATTGTTTCTTTATTGCAGTTTGCCCTTTTTCAAAATAAAAAATGGTGAGGGTTGCTGAGTCACACACACATCTGCAGCAGCTCAACTGCAGAATGTGGTCTGTACCAAGCAGCACCCCTGCTGCAGTTGTATCTCGGTTCTGGTTTGAGGAAATGGTTAATACCATAATCGCATTGTCCCAGAGCCTTCCGTGAAGCAGCTGCACATTCAGTGCTGAGTCTCTATTGAGTGGTTCTATGATTAAAGAGGTTTGAATCTAACTTTCCTCTTTGTTCATTGAGGATTAATACGTCCCACCTGTCATAAAAAGGAGAACTTGCATTTTTCTAACGCCTTACGCAACCTTGGAATGATCTGGAGTATTCGTTGGCCAGTGAGCCCTTTTTTGCAATGCCGTAACTATTGTGATGTAGGAAACGTGGCAGTCTATTTGTGTACAACAAGATCTCTCAACGTGAATGTCATAATGACCAGGCAGTCTATTTCAATCAGTAACTGTTGTCACTGATGGGTTTTCACTCTGTCTAGCCTGTCTTTTGTTCTCTATTACCAGCTGGGTCGTATGTGGCTCTCACAGTCCTGGGCCGTCCCCCTGGCTCTCCGCAGATCCCACTTACAACGACTGATGGAGATCCTGGAACCTTCTCCTTCCCTGGACAACAAGGTCCAATATCCCCAAATCCAACTTTCTCCCCACATTCTCCAAGCAGCAGCTGCCCGGACAGGATCACCAGCCCCATGCCTGTGGCGGTGAGTGTGTGGAGTTTCTTTCTAGGTATTGGTTAAAGGAACAATTGATTCTCATTAGGTGTTTCCCTGTAGCCACAGTCTGCTGATAGATTCAGCCAGGGCCTGATGCTGTGTGAAATGGGCTCTATCTGATCGGCTCACTCTTTCAGTGGCAGAAATCCTGTTCATCCTTTGTTTGAATGAGATTCTGTTCTTGACAGAAGTTGCCAGAGAATAACATTGGAGAGGGGTTGCATGTCAACCACTTTACCCACTTTGTTTGCTGGGGAGGGCTACGGGCTGTTGCTGGGGAGAGGGGGCAGGCCGTTACGAACATATGAAATAGGAGCAGAAGCAGGCCATTCGATCACTGGAGTCTGCTCCAATAAGATCCCATGGTCAACAAGGTCGGGGCTGATCTGTTTGTGTTTCAAATTCCACATTCCATCTACCCCCGATAACCTTTGATTCCCTTGCCGAAAGATCTATCTACCTCTCTCATAACAATATTCAGTGACTCCACTTCCACTGTCTTCTGAGGCAGAGAGTTCCAAAGTCACAAAACTGTCTGAGAGAGAAAATTTCTCCTCATCTCCACCCTAACAGGGCGACCCCTAATTTTAAAACAATACCCCCTACTTCTGGACTCACCCACCAAAAGAAACATCCTTCCATGTCCAGCTTGGCAAGACCGTCAGGATCTTTTATACTTAAATCAAATCACTCCTCACTCTTCTAAACTCCAGTGGAAACAAGCCCAGTCTGTCCAACTTTTCCTCATAAGACAACCTGCTCAATCGAGTAAACCTCCTCTGATCTGCCTCCAACGCATTTACATCCTTCCTTAAATAAGGAGACCAAAACGGCACACGGTATTCAAGGTGTGGTCTCACCAATGCCCTGTATAACTGAAGCATAACATCCTCGCTTTTATGTTCAATCCCTCTCCTAATAAAGGTTAACATTCCATTAGCCTTAATTACTTGCTGTACCTGCATTCTAACCTTTTGTGACTCATACACTAGAATACCGAGATCCGTCTGCACCTTGGAATTCTGAGTCATCCCCATTTATGTAATATTCTATTTCTTCTTTTTGCCAAAGTGAACAACTTCACATTTTTCCACGATATACTCTATTTGCCAGATTTTTGTCCACTCATTCAACCTATCTAAATCCATTTGCAAACTGCTTATGCCTTCTTCACAACATACTTTCCTACCTATCTTTGTGTCATTTGCAAATTTAGCTACCAAGGTCTTCGCTCCCTTCATCTAAGTCATTGATGTAAATTGTAAAAAGTTGAGGCCCCTGTGGGACTCTGCCCATCGCATCCTGCCAATCAGAAAAATACCCACTTATGCATGCTCTCTGCCAGCCAGCCAATCTTCTGTCAATGCTAATATGTTAACCCCTACACCATGCAATAAGCTTTGATGTGGCACCTTACCAAACGCCTTCTGGAAATCCAAGTACCGCACGTCTAGAGGCTCCCCTTTATCCTTAGCACATAATATTCCTTCAAAAAACTCCAATACAATCCAATGATTAAACATGATTTCCCTTTCACAAACCCACACTGATTATTCCCGGTTACCTTGAGTTTTTCTAAGTACCCAGCTATAACCTCTTTAATGATTGATTCTAACACCTTTTCCATGACAGACGTCAAGCTAACTGGCCTATAGTTTCCTGTTTACTGCCTCCTTCCCTTCTTGAATAGAGGGGTTATATTTGCTACTTTCCAGCCTGATGAAACCTTTCCAGAATCTAGGGAATTTTGGAAAATTAACACCAACGCATCTACCACCTCGTTAGCCATCTCTTCTAAGACTCTAGGATGAAGTCCATCTGGACCTAGAGACTTGTCAGCCCGCAGCTCCATCAGTTTGCTCAGTACCACTTCCCTAATGATTGTAATTTCACCAAGTTCCCCTCTCCCTTCCACCTCCTGATTTACAGCTATTACTGGAATGTTTTTTGAATCCTCTATAGTGAAGACAGAAGCAAAATATTTGTTCATTTCATCTGTCATTTCCTTATAAGCTACTATTAACTCCCCACTGTCACTCTCTAGAGGACCAACACTCACTTTACTTTCTCTTTTCCTTTTTAAATACCTGTAGAAACTCTTGCTATCCGTTTTTACATTTCTAGCTAGCTTCCTCTCAAACTCTAATTTCTTTCTCCTGATTAACCTTTTAGTTATTCTCTGCCATTCTTTATATATCCTGACCAATCATCTGACCTGCCATTCATCTTGGCACTGTTATATGCTTTTTCCTTCAGTTTGATGCTTTCCCTAACTTCTTTGGTTAACTATGGATGGTGGGTCCTCACTTTAGAATTTTTCTTTATCGTGGGAATATAATTATTCTGAGTATTCTGAAATCTCCCCTTAACTGTCTGCCACTGCTTCTCTATTTATCTATCCTCTAGCCCAGTATCCCAGTTCACTTCAGCTACCTCAGCTTTCATGCCCACATAGTTGCCCTTATTTAAGTTTAAAATACTTGTCTTAGACCCACAGTGCCACCTTTCAAACTGGATGTAAAATTCAATCATATTGTGGCCGCTAATACCTAGGGGTGCCTTCACTCTGAGGTCATTAATTAATCCTGTCATATTACACAATGTCAAGTCTAATATAACCTGCTCTCTGGTTGGTTCCAGAATGTGCTGCCCTAAGAAGCTATCTCAAAAGAATTGTAAGAACTCATCCATGCTACTGCTGCCAATCTGATATTTCCACTTTGTATGTAGAGCAAAGTCATCCATGAGTTTGCTATTCCTTTATCACAAGCACCCAATATTTGTTCTCGTACACTATCCTACATCGTGGTTACTGTTAGGGGGCCTGTACACCACTCGCACTAGTGACTTCTTTCCGCTATTATTCCTCATCTCCACCCAAGCATTCTACATCCTGAACCAGCGGGGAGAAGGAGTGGGCAACGGGCTGTGGCTGCTGGTGGTGGGGGGGGCCTGCCCCCCCCCCCCCCCCCTCTCACAACCCCTCGGGCACTGCCGCCACCCCCCACCCTTGCCCTCGCCCTCATTCATTGACTCACCCCAAACTCCGCTATTTTTCACAATACATGTGTGTGTTTTTCATATATTCCTATCATTGTCATCTCCATAATTCTGTTTGAGTTGCAAAGTTTCCCTTTTTTAATAAGTTGGGTAATTTTAATGAACTCAGTCGAGTAATGAGTGAATAGTAATAGTCTTGAATCTTGCACTTCTTCCACTACAGGAAGACAACATAGTACACAGCCAGAAGGTTGAAATCTTGCGGAACATGCTGGGCACTGAGATACGGCAGCTCGAGGTACGTCTATCAGTTCAGCTGGTGGTTTGAGGTAAAAATGGATAAGATTGTTCCATTTTATCTGTTTCTTCCGATCCTAAAACCTGGTTAGCATCCAGCAATTAGTCACTGAGCTGGTGACTTTGGTTGCAGCAGATAAGGTTATTGGGGAGGCGATGGTGTAGTGTTATTGTCGCCGCACTAATAACCCAGAGACTAGGGTAACGCTCCAGGGACCTGGGTTCAAATCCCGCCACGACAGATGGTGGAATTTGAATTCAATAAAAATCTGAAATTAAAAGCCTAATGATGACCATGAAACCATTGTCAATTTTTGCAAAAACCCATCTGTCCCTAGATCTGACTCGACCCACAGCAATGTGGTTGACTGTTAAAATGCTTTCACTCACCCACTCTGTTGTATCAAACTGCTACAAAAAATTGGACCTACACCACATGGAGCAGCGGTTCAAGAAGGCAGCTCACCATCAGGGATAGGCAATGCTGGCCTAGCCAGCAACACCCACATCCCATGAAAAAATGGCCACAGACCCATACATCAAACACTCCCAGGACAGGTACAGCACAGGGTTAGATACAGAGTAAAGCTCCCTCTTCACCGTCCCCATCAAGCTCTCCCAGGACAGGTACAGCACGGGGTTAGATACAGAATAAAGCTCCCTCTACACTGTCCCCATCAAACACTCCCAGGACAGGTACAGCACGGGGTTAGATACAGAATAAAGCTCCCTCTACACCGTCCCCACCATCAGACACTCCCAGGACAGCTACAGCACGGGTTAAAGCTGCCCCTATGCCAGGCTTGTGCAACCTTTTCATTTGGGGCCCATATTTCCGTTTTCCTCTCACTCGAGGGGCTGATGAGCGAATTTCAGACAGATAAGTTTTGGTGCGGCATTACATGTAAATTTCAAAATAAGATTGAGCATGAAGAAAAGAAACAACTTGCTGAACGAAAGTAAAGCAACATCAAAGCAATAAATTGATAATTTTTTAAAAAGTTATTAATAAAGATCACCATTAGAGTATGAGAGGGACAGAGTCTGTTTACTTGGCTCACTTCCAGTCTCTTGATGCTCACTCACTCGCCATGTAAGTGGGGGTGTGATTGTGTGGGGATGAGGGTGAGTGGGAATCCTGAGACTGCGAGTGAGCCAGACACACACACAGTTCCCACATTCACTCACTCACTCGCCCGCCATCATTCACACGCATGCTCGCTCACTCACTCTCTCTCAATCCCGCTCGTCCTCCCGCTTACACTCACCCGTTCACTCTCTCGCACTCACTCTTCCATGTGCTGTCTTCCGCTGACAGGCACACCCGCCATCTTGCCCTCACTCCCCCTCCCCGCTTCTTTCTCCCTCTGTCTCTCCGTCGGCTTCAGCCCCTTCTGTGTCCTTTATTTACTCATTCACAGGATGTGAACTTTGCTGCCTGGGCCAGCATTTTATTGTCCATCCCTAATTGCCCTTGAGAAGGTGGTGGTGAGCTGCCTTCTTGAACCGCTGCAGTCCATGTGGCGTAGGTACACCCACAGTGCTGTTAGGGAGAGAATTCCAGGATTTTGACCCAGCGTCAGTGAAGGAACAGCGATATATTTCCAAGTCGGGATGGCAGTAAACTTG